>NW_026643073.1:0-7806 GCF_028828015.1 Penicillium pulvis
AAGATTAAATCAAGCTTCTGTTTATGTAAATCGTCCTGGAACATTCTTTGGTCAATGTTCAGAGATATGTGGTATACTTCACAGTTCTATGCCTATAGCTATACAGTCAGTTTCAATAAGAGACTTCTTATTATGATTAAGAGAGCAAATGGAAGGTTAATGCCTTCCGCAGTTTTTCTAATACTATTGTCTTTAGGGTTTGCAATGGTTATATATTACAAATATAAATTTAATATTTGTATTATATAGCCTGACTAGTATTAGAAAGACTTATTTATAGAAAGTAAACAAGTTCGTTATTTATATAGTAGAACATGAAAGGGTTATTCATTAATGTATAACTAATATATTTTAATTAGTTAACAAAAATTATCAAGTTAAAAAGGTATAAGTAAACTACAAAGTAGTAACTTAAAAAAAAATTAAATAAGAAACAAGTATAAAAAACAAAAAATAAATAAATAAAATGTTAGTAATAAATTACTTTTGATATATGGTATATAGTGGTATACAATATAATTTAAAATTAAGATTTAAATTATATTTAATATATCAGACAATAATAGGGTTATTATTTATTTATTGTGTAATAAAAAATAATTATACTTTTTTTTTAGAATTTTTAGAAGATTTTCTTAGGAATTATGTATATGAGTTATCAGAGGATTCAATTATTTTTATGGATTCTTTAGATGAAGGTTATAATTATTACGGTGAAGGATCTTCAGGTAATAATCCTACAGGAGGTAAACCTTCAGGTAATAATACTACAGGTGCTGAATCTACCATGGAAAATGAAAATAAAAAAAAAAGAAAACGTGATAACAATAAAAATAAAAAACCTAAAAAAAGAAAACGTACTAATACTAAAAAAAAAGGTAAAAAGCCTGTAAAAAGAGGATCTAAAGCTACAAATTCTTCAAAAGAACCTGTAGAAGGTCCTAAACTTAAGTATAGAAAAAAACCAATGGGTCCTTCGTTTTCTTATTTTGATAAATCTAAAGGTAAAAAGGTTTACCCTGAGACTTTTCATACTTTTGATCCTTCATATTATGCTTCTAATACAACTAGAGTATACGAAGATGGAAACATAAGATATACTTATGTTTGTCATGCATTTCATAGAAAGAATCGTTATTGTCAGATTACATATCCTGATGGTTCAAAAGCTATTATATTTGATAAGTCTAGGGTTATGAAACATATAGAATATCATAGAAAACATATTTGAATGGGGTATCAGATGGATCCTCCATTTATTTTTTTTGATTATTATAAAGAACATTTTGATGTTTTTAGAAAAAATAAAATTAATTCTTTTTTTAATAATAATAATGACAATAATAATAATAACAATAATAAATATAATATATTTAATATATTATTATAATATAATATATTATTTTAAATAAAAGATAAAATCTTTAATAGGTAAATGGAGAATTATATATTATAAATAATTAGAGATAAAACTAAGTAATATATTTCTTTCTGGTTCGAATCCAGAAAAAAGATTGCATTAAGGAAGAGTCTGTTTGCTGGTTTACGGGTTGAGCTGTAAACTCAATGGCTATAGTCGTCAAAGGTTTGATTCTTTTTATACATAAAAATTAAAAAACAAAATATTTTATGTTTTTTCTGTTATATATATATATAACAGTTTCGCTGGTTATATTTTATAGTTTTTTAATGTCTACTTTACGTATATTTATATATATATTAATTGGATATTTTTTAGTAAATACCCTTGCGAATTTAGTAAGGTTTTTTTAAGTTTATATTCTTATATATATATATATAAATATAGTATTTTTCAATAAATTGTTAATTATCAGTTAAATAAAACAAATTAATTAACAATTTAACAATTAAAATTATGTATATTGTTGTAATAACAATATTACAGTAATAATAAACAATTTTTAAAAACTTGTGCAAAAAATAAAAGTAAAAACAAAACATCACAGAAAATGATTTATATATTTTTTAACGTCCCTACTTTTAATAAGAAAACATCCATGGTTTTTTTAGCTATGCTTGTTAATTATTTAATATGTTCATTACCTAATTTAATTCCTACATTATTTAAGCAAATTAAATGTATGGTATGTGAACCGGTATATATTAGGATAAAATCAGATTTAGATAAGCTAAAATCAGGTTTAATTATATTATATTCAATAAAAGAATATATTATATATACATCAACTATATATATTTTTTCAAATGATTTAATTATATTTATTATTGCTATATCAGTTCCTATTATTTGAAGATTTGCATATTTAATTATAATTAAATCATTATTATATAATGATGTAACAAATCTAATTAAATATATATTTACATATAGAATATGATTTTCTTGGATAATATTACCTTATTTATTTTATATATTATTTTATATTATAATATTATTTACTTTAGCATTTATAACATTAAAAACAGGTATAAGTATATATAGTAATATTAATTCTAATATTATAGAATGTCTACATAATATACAATGTTTAGATAAATTCTTAGAAGATTTTTCTATTTTAAAAAGTTCAGAACCTTCATCACCTATGGATTCTTTAAATGGAAGTGGTGGTTCACCTGGTTATCCAGGTGGTTCGCCATCACCAGTAGGATATGAAAATGCTATGGTATTAAGTTCTATAGATGAAGACAGAAATAGGTTTACAAGTTCACCTGTAGAACAACCAGGTGGACTGTTAAATAATGTAAACGGTAGTAGAGTTTTAAGTATAAGACCTAATGGATATTCAATATCTGATGTAGATAGATTATCTAATGTATCATTAACATCTAATATGAATATTGGTAATGGATTAAATATGAATATGGAGGTTAGGAGATACCTTAACATAACAAATTCATTACTTAATGTAATTAGTTCAGATTCCACTGGTTTTAGAATACCTCAAATACTAGAGCCTTCTTATATTACACATAATATGGTAGGTTATATATCTAGACCAGATGGAGGATTCATGTCTGTTTTTAATCATATAGGGCTATTTACACGGCCTTTATATTATGTTAACCTCAGTAACGGAGTATCTGAGTATGTAGAGTTAGGTTTACATTATAGATTTATACCTGTAAATTCTATGTATACTTATATATGTGAAGTTACATATCCTAATGGGCATGTAACTAATTATGTTAATTTTGAAACATTCTTAACTAATCTATTAGATCATAAAGCATTGATGATTCATCATATACCATGAATCAATTTATCTGAAGAAATTTCTTCAGTAGTTGAAAATGTTAATAGATTTATAGAGAATAGTTTAAGAATTAATAATTCTCCTGCACCATATGTTATAAGATATTATAGTAATTGTTTATAATTAATATTATATATGTTAATAGTAATTAATAAAAAGTTATTATATATATATATATATAATAACAACGTGTTAATTCAATGGTAGAATAGCGTGCTACGGACATGTAAATATAAGTTCGAATCTTATACACGTTTATAAATAATAAAATTTATGTAGTATGGATAAATCAAATATAAAATTATATATAAATAATGAATTTTTCAATATTTTTATTTCTTATAGGGATATTAGGATTTGTCTTAAATAGAAAAAATATAATATTAATGTTAATATCTATAGAAATTATGTTATTATCAGTAACATTTTTAATATTAATAAGTTCACTTAGTTTTGACGATATATTAGGTCAAACATTTGCTGTGTATATATTAACAATAGCAGGGGCTGAATCTGCGATAGGTTTAGGTATTTTAGTAGCATATTATAGATTAAGAGGAAGTATATCAATACAATATAAATAATGTATTTAACATTGATAATTTTACCTTTATTAGGTTCAATAGTATCTGGTTTTTTTGGTAGAAAAGTAGGAGTGAGCGGAGCACATATAATAACATGTGCTTCAGTAATAACTACAACATTATTAGCTATAATAGCTTTTTTTGAAGTAGGATTAAATAATATACCAGTAACAATAAATATAGCTAGATGATTAGATGTAGAGTCATTATATGTATTATGAAATTTCAGATTTGATTCTTTAACAGTTTCTATGTTAATACCTGTATTAATAGTATCTAGTTTAGTACACATATATTCAATAAGTTATATGAGTCATGATCCACACAATCAAAGATTCTTTAGTTATTTAAGTTTATTTACATTTATGATGATAATACTTGTAACAGGAAATAACTATTTAATAATGTTTGTAGGTTGAGAAGGTGTTGGTGTTTGTTCATATTTATTAGTAAATTTTTGATTTACTAGAATAGCAGCAAATCAAAGTTCTTTATCTGCATTATTAACAAATAGAGTAGGTGATTGCTTATTAACTGTAGGAATGTTTGCTATATTATGATCTTTTGGTAATATAGATTATAGTACAGTATTTGCATTAGCACCTTATTATAATGAAAATATAATAACTTTAATAGGTATTTGTTTATTAATAGGTGCTACAGCAAAAAGTTCACAAGTAGGTCTACATATCTGATTACCTCAAGCTATGGAAGGTCCTACTCCTGTATCTGCTTTAATTCATGCAGCAACTATGGTTACAGCTGGTGTATATTTATTAATGAGATCATCACCATTAATAGAATATAGTTCAACTGTTTTAGTTTTATGTTTATGATTAGGGGCCGTAACAACAGTGTTTAGTTCTTTAATAGGTTTATTCCAACAAGATATTAAAAAAGTTATTGCATATTCTACTATGAGTCAATTAGGTATGATGGTAATAGCTATAGGTTTATCTAGTTATAATTTAGCATTATTCCATTTAGTAAATCACGCTTTTTATAAAGCGTTATTGTTTTTAGGTGCTGGTTCAGTAATACACGCGGTAGCAGATAACCAAGATTTTAGAAAATATGGTGGTTTAAGAGAGTTCTTACCTTTAACATATTCAGTTATGTTAATAGCTTCATTAAGTTTAGTAGCTGTACCTTTTATGACAGGATTCTATTCTAAAGATTTTATTCTTGAATCTTCTTATGGACAATTCTATCTATCAGGTACAATAGTTTATTTTGTAGCAAGTATAGGTGCTATGTTTACAACACTTTATTCAGCTAAAGTATTATATTTAACATTCTTAGGTAACCCTAATGGTCCTTTATCTAGTTATAAACATGCTCATGAAGGTGATTTATTTTTAACTACACCTTTAATTATATTATCTATATTCTCAATATTCTTTGGTTATTTAACTAAAGATATATTTATAGGTTTAGGTACAGGTTTCTTTGTAGATAATAGTTTATTTATACACCCTAGCCATGAAATTATGTTAGATACTGAATTTGCTGTACCTACATTATTTAAATTATTACCTTTTGTGTTTACTGTTTCATTAAGTATAATTTCAGTTATATTATCTGAGTTCCTACCTAAGTTACTTATTAACTTCAAATATTCAAAATTAGGTTATAATATATTTAGTTTCTTTAATCAAAGATTCTATATAGAATTATTCTATAATAAATATATTGTAGAAGGTGTTTTAAAATTAGGTGGTCAAACTACTAAAAGTCTTGATAAAGGTTCTGTTGAGTTATTAGGACCTTATGGTTTAGAAAAAGGATTATTATCATTAAGTAATAATTTAGGTAAATTAAGTACTGGTGTTATAACTACTTATGCTTTATATATATTAATAGGACTAATATTCTATGTAACTTTACTATATTTTTCATATAACGATAATAATCTATTAATATTAGTAATATTTGGATTGTTTACATTATTAAATAGTAATTTATCATCATCAAAATAACAAACTAACTAGTATAGTATATGTTGTTTAATTTGTTTAATTTAAATATATCTTATATATAGATATGCTTCTATCTTCAATATTCTGTTTATTATTATCTAATGCTTTATCCTTTAGACGTGATACAGCTATTCTTTATTCAAGAGTAGGAATAATTATATTATTTTATTGTATTTTTTTATCTTACAATAATTTATTTATAACTTATTTAGATAATGGTATTGGGTTATTTGGTGGTTTATTTTATACATCTTCCATAACACAATCTTTTCATATATTAATATTTGTAATAACTTTATTAATATTGAATTTGACAGGTTTTTATCCTAGAAAGTTACTGTCTAATAACTACATGAGTTTTAGTAAATTATTATTTACTAAATTACAATTTGTTAAAAATATAGCAGTTTCTAATATAATATTGAAAAAAGGAGAACAATATACTATATTAGAATATACATTGATGTTATTATTTATAATTACAGGAAGTATTTTATTAATATCTAGTAGTGACTTAGTTTCTATTTTTTTATCTATAGAATTACAAAGTTATGGTTTATATTTATTATGTACTATGTATAGAAATTCTGAATCTGCTACTTCAGCCGGTTTAACTTATTTCTTACTAGGTGGATTATCATCTTGTTTTATTTTATTAGGTATAGCTTTAATATATGCTAATTTAGGAGTTACATATTTAGATAGTTTTTATGTTATAAATAATTTAGCTGGTATATTAAATGAACAAGAAATAACAACATATATACCTTATTGCTTATTATTAATATCCATAGGATTCTTATTTAAAATATCAGCTGCACCATTTCATTTTTGATCTCCTGATGTTTATGATGGTATACCTACTATAGTTACTACATTTGTAGCTATAATAGCAAAAATTTCTATATTAACTTTATTATTACAATTAGTTCATTATACTAATAGTATATATATTACAGCTCAATATACTTGAACTTCAAGTTTATTATTAAGTTCTTTATTATCTTTAATAATAGGAACTGTGTTAGGTTTAACTCAGTTTAGAATAAAAAGATTATTTGCTTATAGTACTATATCTCATTTAGGTTTCATGTTATTAGCTTTAACTATAAATAGTGTAGAATCTATACAATCTTTTATTTTTTACTTAGTTCAATATAGTTTATCTAATTTAAATGCTTTCATATTATTAGTAGCTATAGGTTATAGTTTATATGCTTATAATGATAAAAATATAAATCATTCAAGTTTAATAGACAGAAAAAACTCACCTATACAATTAATAAGTCAGCTTAAAGGTTATTTCCATATTAATAGTATATTAGCTTTAAGTTTAGCTATTACTTTATTCTCTTTTGCTGGTATACCTCCTTTAATGGGATTCTTTGCAAAACAGATGGTATTCTCTGCTGCCTTACAAGAAGGATTTGTTTTCTTAACTCTTATTGGTGTTTTAACTAGTGTTATAAGTGCCGTATATTACTTATTTATAGTTAAAACTATGTTCTTTGATGGACATTCATATACATACTTAACTAATCTAAAAGATTTAAGAATACCTGCTCTTGTGTTACAAAAAAATAAAGTAGTAAATAGAATCTATTTTGATTCTAAATTTGCTTTATCTAGTTCTTTATCTATAACTATTTCTATATTAACATTAGTAATTCTTTTATTTATGTTTATGCCTAATGAATGATTACATATGTCTAATATATTGGCTATAGTTTTATTTGTACCAAATTCAATATAAATAATAATTATGTGAATACCTACAGTATTTAGATATATAATAAAATAATACAAATCAACAATAAATTAATTAATTTACAATAGAAAAAGTAAAATATAAAAAGTATAATAAAAATATATTTATTTAATAAATAAACAAATAAAAATTTACATATAAAATATAAGATAATTATATATATTAATATTAATATATCCATATGACTAATTTAGTTATATAAAGAAAAAAATGAAAAAAGATTAAAAAAAACTAAA
>NW_026643076.1:0-4058 GCF_028828015.1 Penicillium pulvis
TAATATAAGATTTTTTTATTTAAATACTACCTGGTACAAATAATACTATAGCTAATAAATTAGACATATGTAATCATTCGTTAGGCATAAACATAAATAATAGAATTACTAATGTTAAAATAGAAATAGTTATAGATAAAGAACTAGATAAAGCAAATTTATTATCAAAATATATTTTATTAACTACTTTGTTTTTTTGTAAAACAAGAGCAGGTATTCTTAAATCTTTCAAATTACTAAAGTATGTATAAGAATGTCGGTCAAAGAACATTGTTTTTACTATAAATAAGTAATAAACAGCACTTATTACACTAGCTAATACTCCTATTAATGTTAAGAAAACAAATCCTTCTTGTAAAGCAGCTGAGAATACCATCTGTTTTGCAAAGAATCCCATTAAAGGTGGTATACCTGCAAATGAGAATAAAGTAATAGCTAAACTTAAAGCTAAAATACTATTAATATGGAAATATCCTTTAAGTTGACTTATAAGTTGTATAGGTGAATTATTTTTATCTATTAAATTATTATGATTAATATTATTATCATTATAAGCATATAAACTATATCCTATAGCTACTAATAATATAAAGGCATTTAAATTAGATAAACTATATTGAATTAAATAGAAAATAAAAGATTGTATAGATTCAACACTATTTATAGTTAAAGCTAATAACATAAAACCTAAATGAGATACTGTACTATAAGCAAATAATCTTTTAATTCTAAATTGAGTTAAACCTAATACAGTACCTATTATTAAAGATAATAATGAACTTATTAATAAACTTGTAGTTCAAGTATATTGAGTTGTAATATAAATACTATTAGTATAATGAACTAATTGTAATAATAAAGCTAAAATAGATATTTTTGCTATTATAGCTACAAAAGTAGTTACAATAGTAGGAATACCATCATATACTTCAGGAGATCAGAAATGGAATGGTGCTGCTGATATTTTAAATAAGAATCCTACTGATATTAATAATAAACAATAAGGTATATAAGTAGTAATTTCTTGTCCATTTAATATACCAGCTAAATTATTGATAACATAGAAACTATCTAAAGATGTAACACCTAAATTTGCATATATTAAAGCTATACCTAATAAAATAAAACAAGAAGATAAACCACCCAATAAGAAATATGTTAAACCAGCTGAAGTAGCTGATTCTGAATTTCTATACATAGTACATAATAAATATAAACCATAACTTTGTAATTCTATAGATAAGAAAATAGAAACTAAGTCACTACTAGATATTAATAATATACTACCTGTTATTATAAATAATAACATTAATGTATACTCTATTATAGTGTATTGTTCTCCTTTTTTTAATATTATATTAGATACAGCAATATTTTTAACAAATTGTAATTTTGTAAATATTAACTTGTTAAAACTCATATACTCATTAGATATTAATTTTCTAGGAAAAAATCCCGTCATATTCAAAATAAATAAAGTTATTACAAATATTAATATATGAAAAGTTTGTGTTATAGAAGATGTATAAAATAAACCACCAAATAACCCAATACCATTATCTAAATATGTTATAAATAAATTATTATATGCTAAAAAGATACAATAAAATAATATAATTATTCCTACTCTTGAATAAAGAATAGCTGTATCACGTCTAAAAGATATAGCATTAGATAGTAATAATGAGAATATTGAGGATAAAAGCATATCTCAATTAAAAGGTAAATTTAAATGAAACAATTTAAATATATAATATAATCTATTATTATTTTGTAGATGATAAATTATTATTTAATAATGCAAATAATGCAAAAATTACTAATATAAATAAATTATTATCATAGCTAGAGAAAGATACTAATGAAATATAGAATATTAATCCTATTAATATGTATAAAGCATAAGTAGTTACAACACCAGTACTTAATTTTCCTAAGTTGTTACTTAAAGATAATAATCCTTTTTCTAATCCATATGGACCTAAATATTCTACAGAACCTTTATCTAGACTTTTAGTTGTTTGACCACCTAATGTTAAAACACCTTCTACAATATATTTATTATAGAATAGCTCAATATAGAATCTTTGATTAAAGAAACTGAATATATTATAACCTAATTTTGAGAATTTAAAGTTAATAAGTAATTTAGGTAAGAATTCAGATAATAATACTGAAATTACACTTAATGAAACAGTAAATACAAAAGGTAATAATTTAAAGAATGTAGGTACAGCAAATTCTGTATCTAACATAATTTCATGACTAGGATGAATAAATAAACTATTATCTACAAAGAAACCAGTACCTAAACCTATAAATATATCTTTAGTTATATATCCAAAGAATATAGAGAATATAGATAATATTATTAAAGGTATTGTTAAAAATAAATCACCTTCGTGTGCTATGTTTGATAACTAGCTAATGGACCATTAGGATTAGCTAAGAATGTTAAATAAAGAACTTTAGCTGAATAAAGTGTAGTAAACATAGCACCTATAGTAGCCACAAAGTAAACTATAGTACCTGATAAGTAGAATTGACCGTAAGAAGATTCTAGTATAAAATCTTTAGAATAGAATCCTGTCATGAAAGGTACAGCTACTAAACTTAATGAAGCTATTAACATAACTGAATAAGTTAAAGGTAAGAATTCTCTTAAACCACCATATTTTCTGAAATCTTGATTATCTGCTACTGCGTGTATAACTGAACCAGCTCCTAAGAATAATAATGCTTTATAGAAAGCATGGTTTACTAAGTGGAATAATGCTAAATTATAACTAGATAAACCTATAGCTATTACCATCATACCTAATTGACTCATAGTAGAATAAGCAATAACTTTTTTAATATCTTGTTGGAATAAACCTATTAAAGAACTAAATACTGTAGTTATAGCACCTAATCATAAACATAATACTAATACAGTTGAACTATACTCTATTAATGGTGATGATCTCATTAATAAATAAACTCCAGCTGTAACCATAGTAGCTGCATGTATTAATGCAGATACTGGTGTAGGACCTTCCATAGCTTGAGGTAATCAAATATGTAAACCTACTTGTGAACTTTTTGCTGTTGCACCTATTAATAAACATATACCTATAATAGTTATAATGTTTTCATTATAATAAGGTGCTAATGCAAATACTGTACTATAATCTATATTTCCAAAAGATCATAATATTGCAAACATACCTACAGTTAATAAACAATCACCTACTCTATTTGTTAATAAAGCTGATATAGAACTTTGGTTTGCTGCTATTCTAGTAAATCAGAAATTTACCAGTAAATATGAACAAACACCTACACCTTCTCAACCTACAAACATTAATAAATAGTTATTACCTGTTACAAGTATAATCATCATAAATGTGAATAAACTTAAATAACTAAAGAATCTTTGATTGTGTGGATCATGACTCATATAACTTATAGAATATATGTGTACTAAACTTGAAACTATTAATACTGGTATTAACATAGATACTGTTAATGAATCAAATCTAAAGTTTCATAATACATATAGTGACTCTACATCCAATCATCTTGCTACATTTATTGTTACAGGTATATTATTAAAACCTACTTCAAAAAAAGCTATTATAGCTAATAATGTTGTAGTTACTACTGAACCACATGTTATAATATGTGCTCCTGTTACTCCTACTTTTCTACCAAAAAAACCTGATACTATTGAACCTAATAAAGGTAAAATTATTAATGTTAAATACATTATCTATATTGTATTGATATACTTCCTCTTAATCTATAATATGCTACTAAAATTCCTAAACCTATGGCAGATTCAGCTCCTGCTATTGTTAAAATATATACAGCGAATGTTTGTCCTAGAATATCATCAAAACTTAGTGAACTAACTAATATTAAAAATGTTGCTGATAATAACATAATTTCTATTGATATTAACATCATAATGATATTTTTTCTATTTAAAACAAACCCTAATATTCCTATAATAAATAAAAATATTGAAAAATTCATGGATCTATTTATATTTTATATTTGATCTTTTCTATACTACA